>NC_135561.1:19374239-19386739 GCF_964340395.1 Glandiceps talaboti | reverse complement strand
AAAAAACAAAAGAATTACCTTAGATAATATCTATATTAGAAAATTTCTACAACTTGTTTTCACTCTAGGTCTCTCATTCTATGCAACTCTGTCCATTTCGCTTCGACAATCTATTTCAACACTTATCTCAATTACTCAGTCTGTTTGTTAGAAGATATATCGTGTCCACGTCGTTCCACCCTCACCTCTTCAGAGGGATAGATTGATGGATGATGGCGCCCCAATACGGCGTATCTTAATTACAACCCATCTGTTTTTATGCCCATCTGTTTCTTTCACGGTCTATCATCCTCCACGTTTACCACTGTCTTACTTCTGTTTCTTCGACCGTCCGTCCGTCCGTCCGTCCTTCCCCTCCCATTCTCCTCCTCCTCCTCCTCTCATCCCTTCTCCCCCTTATTTATCTCTTCCTCACATACACATATATATAACCACCGTCACCAAGCTACTGACACAAACACTGACCCCCTCCCCCCACCACACACACACTTACTTACTTGCCCCTTTAACATTTTTACTGCGGCCAGTAGTACGTAGTGTAACCTTACCTGCGACGTGTGTTATTCCACACTCCTCAGCTGGTGTTTCCATTGGTGGACAACAGACGAAGAGTGTGTAAAACACAACCATAACGATACCACCATTATCAACCTAAAAACGAAGCGACGGACAAATCAACGATTGTTTACGCATGTATGTTTTCCGAGGTCGACATAATTTTCTGCAAATGACTGATATGAAGAAATGAATTGCCAATGATTTTTGATTTTTGCAAGTAACTTCACAATCTATATAATCAATTCCAACAACGGATTGCATTATTTAATGGTTGTCTACTTTCTCTCAGAAACCCATAATCATAGGTAAAGTGCGAAAGAAATGCATACAAGTATATGAATTGATTATATATTATTAAAGAATAGATATAAGCAGGAACATCAAATAGGTCAATAAAGATAAAACACATAGTTGGAATACATGTACTAGTATTATTAGCGTGGCGTGATGGGGCGCCCTCACACAACGGTCAAACCCCTAAATTTCACAGCAGATCGGCGAGGGCGCCGGGAGCGACGAAGTATCTTACACTTTATTTTGCAGTCTAATAAATTGCACCTTAAACTTTCTTATAATCTTACCAATCTCAGGAGGACGTCATCGGGAACGTTTCTGGTATGACCACATAGTTCCCTGGCGCCAGAATGACTAAAAATGACCGGGGATTGTGCAATGTCAAGAACGGCATGCATGGTTTGGTGGGCGACGTGAGAAATATCAACCAACATACTAAGACGGTTCATTTCCCGTATCAAATCCTGAGATGGAAGGAAAATAATAATAACAATGATCGTAAACAATATTATCCAACACTATATAGTAAATGCATGACACTGAAGACATGTTGGGAACAAGGTCAAAATCCATAACGTTCGCTATGTGTCCATGCACACATTTCACTCTTTTAAATTTCTTTTCACTTCACAAGATTGTTCAGTATAATACAAGTAGTATCCCTGGCACAAACCTGTAATAACAGTAAAACGACTCTTTATGTCATTTATATAGAGCGTCCCAACACTACTTACACGTTTTAAAATTACTACCCCTAACACGGACCAATATTGACATAAGACCCCCTTCACACTTCCCCAACTCCACGGGGAGCAGCATAACATCCATTGCAACCTCTCATGATTAAATCATTCACATTCCATCTTCTATCCTATCAAGGTCCCTAGCCTATGTATGACACTGAATCGACTTGGGCACAATGATTGGTCCAAAGACTTTAGCCATGCAGATACGAACAGTGAGGCTCGAACCGGCAACTTGCAGATTTGAAGCCAGCCATTCTGACCATTCAACCATTATGACTCCAAGGAGAATTTAAGTAGTCTCGATTACCCAGATTCTCTCCGTTGATGGCTTTGGGGCTGAAGCCCTCAACGGCGATAGTCTGGGTAACCGAGACTCAGGAGAAAGCCAAACCATTGTCGTAAAGTCACAAGCCTTTTTGCGGCATCGTCGTAAAATACAAGCTTATTTACGGTATCAGTACAACACGTTCGTTGTGTCAGTGGAAAAAATACGCCATGGCCTCCGAACATCAGTCTTTCCTTGAAATATTGATCTATGATAATGTACATAGACTAGCAAAACTTTACCATCCATCATTTTTAATCGAAAATGAAAATCTCTTACTTTTCCCCATTCAGAGAGACCACCAAACTCTAAGTCATCTTCAACCAAGTTATTGTCAGCCCTGAAAAAATGACAAAGATAGTCACTGAAACATCTACTTTATCATACTTTTAAAACTAATAGTAATAATCAGTATACAATTATCATCCATGGTTTTATAATCTGTAAGGTATGCCTTGATGGGGCGCCCTCACACATCGGGTGGCGCGGCCGGTGAGGGCGGAACGACACGACGTATCTTATAGTCTAGGTTTTAGACTGTTTCGCCAATGTACCTCCCGAAAAAATCTGACCACACCACCAAAGAATTAGTACCCAATCATATATACTACTTACCAGGGGGTGTTACAGTTGTGAGTTATTGTCATGTATCGCGCTCCAAGCGCATGCATTGCTCGTAGGTTAGCGAAACTGCTATCGATGTGGTGTCCCCCTTCCATACCAATGAGACTGGCAATTTTGCCATCAGCATGGGCATCAAGTATACCTATTCATAGAAGATGAAACATGAACTTGAAGTAAATATACAAACTTATAATTAGAGTCTTTAAATCTTTAAAATTTAAATTAAAAATTAAAATAATTTTAATTAATTGTTTTTAATTAAATTTTTGATTTATCTTAAAATTATACAAGTTGTTTTTTTAAACTCTTTCAACCCGGGGTTTTACAAAAATACACGAGATCTCAATAAAACAATGCTAGTATATATGTTGACTAATAATCGAACGTAGTCAAATTTTCCTCTGGCTTTAATAGCACAGCTGATGGTGTTATAAGAACATACTTCCCTGGAGTATGCTTCAACTAAAGTAGAATACTAATGCTGTACAGATACCCCGGCCAAAAAGCCAAGAGGGACGTACCTCCCGTGTTAAAGAATATGAGTTATACACTCCCTTGTTCTGGGCTATATATTTAAAATTTAAAACTCAATTAAACACAGCTATCCCTCTTTCATGGTTTGACAGTCTATCTAACAGCTTTACTAGAGTAGTCGACAGAACTTTGAGAAACTTCAAATTAACTATTAGGTAGTGATGAGATGGCAGTTTGCCAAGTCTGACAGTTGATCTTAAAGGTATGTATTCAAGAGTCAAATAGTCGACCTTTTAACCGAATTACATACTTGTCGTTATAATGACTGACAGACAAGTTGATACAGTTACCATGGTTACGTTAACGAGCTGTTCTCAACGCTAAGATAGCAGTGTTTAACTTTAATTAGTATAAATGGTCATGAAATGTTGAATGAGCGCCAAAACTACCCATCGCGGATATAAGAGAAACAAAGTTCGTGACGTACTTGTCAAAAGTGATCTAAAGGGGAACAAAGGTGAGACTGATTATGTCTCTACCGACAAGAAAATTTAGTTCGATCACCCTAGCATTGTGGGGCCTCTCTAAAATAGAGGCATAAAAACAGGCAAATCTGGCTCAGAAAAAAACCTTTTTACTACTGGAACTGTTTTAACCAATTGTCACTTCCACAACTTAATAGTCTTTTAACTTGCCGATTTCTACAACGTTATTTTAGAGATGTCACGTGATGCAGGGTGGTATAAATTACCTTTCTGGGCTTCCTTCACCTTTGTTCCCTTTAGTTTGCATGACTAGATTGACGTTTTTTTACCAGCTAGAATATCACGAGACTCTAATTATCAGCGAGAACATCACGAGACTCTAATTACCAGCGAGAACATCACGAGACTCTACTACATACTGAAAGGACTGATTACACTAACTAGTTATCATCATAGTGACATACCAGAAATGATGTTCTTACCATGTTTTTAAACAGCAAGGAATGGAAAAAATATTTTTTTTTATTTCATCGGACTTCTGTTAACGCAAAACTTGGCAAAGCAGTTGTATCTATGTTTAACTTATATACAATAAACAGCTGTAACCCGCAAATAAGTGACGGGGGGAGAGAGAGAGAGAGAGAGAGAGAGAGAGAGAGAGAGAGAGAGAGAGAGAGAGAGAGAGAGAGAGAGAGAGAGAGAGAGAGAGAGAGAGAGAGAGAGAGAGAGAGAGAGAGAGAGAGAGAGAGAGAGAGAGAGAGAGAGACAGACAGACAGACAGACAGACAGACAGACAGAGGCAGAGACAGAGATAGACAGACAGAGAGAGATACAGACAGAGACAGACAGACGGACGGACAGACAGTCAGTCAGTCAGTCAGTCAGTCAGACATACATTGACTGGCGGACAGACATTTGTGTATGTGTGTTGGGGATAAAGTTTTCTTTGTGTGGGGGTGATGACATTTCAATGAATCCTGGGCAATTGTATAGTCGTTGTCGAACTTTAGTGAGACATCGTCAACTCGTATCAAAATTAGCCTTTTTTAACATTAAGCTAAAGGTTCCTAAAGGTAATTGGCAACTCAGTAGTTTACAATAACAAACGCCTTAATTGTCAAAAAAACACATTCCCCCCAAAAAATAATGATGCCGACAAACAGAAAACATTCGTCATATATTGGCAAGGATTGAATTTGTCCCAGATATATTGATGCTAATCTTGATACATGTCAACTGTCCATCCAATGAGACGGCTACATTATGACATTCAAAGATAATAAATTTATATGATCACCCTTTAGTAGACATGACTGTCAACACAAGTAGTTGCGACATTAATTCTCTTTCAGAATACCAAAAACACATATAGCAGACGTTTCCCCTTGTGAAAGATTAAATAGTTAAATTTGTTTGCATGTTAAAGATGATAACCAACTAAATCAGTGGGTTCAGGTAAATTTTGTTAAAACAGACAATAGAATAAAACGCAAAGGGGAGCGATAAGATACCAAATGAACAAACAGACAGACAGACAGACAGACGTACAACTAGACAGACAGACAGACAGACAGACAGACAGACATACTAACCTTGTCCCGTTGTAACCAGTTCGAATACACCACTGTACTGCTTTATGTATCGTATTGTTACATCAATCTGATCTAACGTCTGACGTACAGCGTCCACGTATTGAGTATCACACGGAATATATACAGACCAAAACTAAGTAAAAATGAACGAAACAGAAATGAGACATAGTAATGATAGTGTTATCTGTCACCGTAATGTATTTCCATATTTGTTACGTTGAGAGCCCCAACCGTAGGAAAATCTACGCCCGGATCAAGCAATTGCAACAGAAAGAATCAAATGTGTGTGTGTGCGCTTAAAAAACAATTACGCTTCTATTATCGTAACCTAATGCTCGGTGCTGTCACCGTAATGTGCTAATAAATGGACAGATTATACCGATTTTTTTGAATACAAAAACCGCTGAGGCAATTATTAACGAAAGATTTCCGTAATAAATACAATAATCTACCTACGGATTATATAATATATGTTCTAAAGTAACATATATTATCGTAAGGGCAGTCACCTTAACAAAATAACTTTGGACAGACACAGCAGCATTGTCTGTTTAAAAAAAAATGAAGCATTTGTTTTTGTATATGTAAATTGAAAATTAAATTGTACCTGGCCACCAACAATACCATCTCGAAGTCTTCGTATATCAGTGTGAGTAGGCAAATCGTCCCACAAATTGACGTCTGACAATTGATTTTTCCATCTACGACGCATTTGACCGGGAAGATCGTTGTGCCTGGAATACACACACATATTGATATCTAAAATATACTTTTTATGATTACTTTGAATCAAAATAGCGTTCGGGGCAAGTCCAAAAACTTTATCATTTATCAAAAGTAGCAAAGCATAAAATCAACTAAGATGGAGCAGGAGGACAATCAGAGATTCATTTAGTTGTGTTTACAATATTGATGATGATGATGATGATGATGATGATGATGATGATGATGATGGTGATGATGATGATGATGATGATGATGATCGTGGTGGTGGTGGTGGTGGTTGCGGTAGTGGTGGGTGTGGCGGTGATGATGATGATGACGATGATGATGGAGGTGGTGATGATGGTGGTGGTGGTGTGATGATGATGATGATGATAATGATGGTGGTGGTGGTGGTGGTGGTTGTGGTAGTGGTGGTGGCGGTGATGATGATGACGATGATGATGATGGTGGTGGTGGTGGTGATGATGGTGGGGTGTGATGATGATGATGATGGTGGTGGTGGTGGTTGTGGTGGTGGTGGTGGCGGTGATGATGATGATGACGATGATGATGGTGGTGTGATGATGATGATGAAGATGATGATGATGATGATGATGATGATGATGGTGGTGGTTGTGGTGGTGGCAGTTGTGATGGTGATGATGATGATGATGAAGAAGATGATGATGGAACACCTGAAGAGGAACTAGATTTTACTACTCCGTATACACACATCATCATCACGACATGAACGTACTCGACCTCGTGAGTCGTGGTCATCTCCGACTCTGAGTAAAGCTGATACATCGATAGATCATCTTATCACAATCCAGTTTATCACATCTTTGATAACGTGAATTGCATTTTAAGTATTGTAACATGCTTCCAACATGTTTAGATAAGATAATATTATCATCAGAAGCACCTCAACTTCTGAATATTTGAGAGCACTTTATCTGTGTTTACTTGGCTTGACGTCACGCGTTTATCTGCTGGGTAAATAAGATATGAGTATACAACGCAGGGTAAATGTCAATGAAATCTGAAGACCTAGACACAGAGTGACCGACTTTTAAGTGTTTTTTTTTTGTTTACTAATAAACCTACTAGTAGATGGATGAAAGAACCTAAACTTTAGGCAACAGCATAGAGACAACAACAGTTGCGTAAATTTAACAGCGGCAAGTCCAGTCTCAACAGAAACAACAAAGTGCGCAACGAAAGAACGCGCTGGCTATTGAAGATGGCATTTTAAATGATTGATTTTCCATACGCCATGCACAATAAAATTGACTCATCTTATTCATATATTTGATTAATAACTGGCATGTTTTTTTGACCTTTGAACAGGAAAAAGATATTAAATGAATGATGATACCAAAGAAGGCCATAAAAATGCCATAAACATAGTGATAAATTGGAGAACCTTTAAGCATACCTGCAAACCTGAAGGTCAGAAAGGGCGTACGCATTTTACACGGTTAGTGAACTTCTTGCTCGCATTTCGTGATCATGAAATATATCGTTAAATTGAAAAGAGGTAACTTTTCAATTTGAACAATTTGTTTTTATTTTACACGAAGTTTGAAATTAAAAACGTTCAGCAAATTAATATGTTTTTGTTGCATCTCTATTGGTGCAGCGAGAAATAACTCGACTGGGGCTGGGGCTCACCCCCGGGGTTCACCTACGGAACGCCCATATGCATATGGTTATCTCAAACACCAACCACAAGTCCGAGCTCAAACTTGCCTCTGCCGTAGTGGTGTTACAATTTATCGTGGAAAGAAAATGAGAGATTTTGCTCCAGTTTAACAAATTAATGTCTCTATGGACTCACTTTTCATCTAAATGACCACACAAGAAACCAAGTATATCACTTTAGCAAGGTAAACTCCAGTTCAAAACCATTTATTAAATTGAAAATTTGGGTTTTTAGGTTTACCTTGTTTTAAATTAAGATTCAGAATTTACTTTTCAGGAGACACAACTGGGTGATTTCAATACTTTGACCATTGTGTGCGTTCCATGCATGTACATGGTGGATCTTGTTGAAATTGTTGATACGTCACAGTTCTTGATAACTAATAGAGGGTTTGAATTCCAAAATAGACCCGCTGTCCAGTAGGAAAGTTGATAATGATGACTAGGACATTTCAATCGTAATGTAAATGTTAGGTTTAATGAAAATGAAAGACTCTGATTCAACGCGATAAAGGCAACAAATATGCAAGTGACTTAAAAGATCAAATTTGATTTAAAATCAACTGAAAGAAAAACATACATTTGCCTAAAAATTAGATTCAATCATTTAATGATCGCCTATGGGTGCGGATCCCAAAATCAAAATTTGATTTGATTTATCGTGTATACAGCTAAACAAAAATACGTTGTCTCACAGGCGATACAATACTGTTCATTGTAACAAAATGATCCAGTTACAGTCAGTACTTTTTTAAATCTCCATATCGACAGTTACATTTTCAAATGTCATTGCGTAGATTCTCTTGCCTTGAAATCAGGAATTATTCATTTTTGTTAAGATGACGTCATCCAATATATCTTATTGCAAGCAAATAACGACACAGTATATAAGGGGTTTGAGGAGAAAGGTATTGTGCGACAAGCGGGGAGAAGTCGAAAATGATAAAGTTAAAGATGAAGAGCAAGTGACGTAGTCAACTTTGCTAGTAGATGGAGTAAGTACATTAGTTTTATTTGGTATCTCAATGACGTTTTACCGACTCACGTTTGAGGTACAAAAAAAGCACCAAAAGACATACTTTACTAACTTTTTTTACCATTGTATTCCAATTTCTTAACATTTTTCGTGATCAGTACCATAATAGTAAAGTAATATTTTCTTTCATTTAGAATTATCTGATTGTTTTCTATATAGTATTACTTGTCTGATAAACACAAACATGGAACTTACCCATCGACAAGGGGGACTCTTCTCATGATTTGTTTAGCGTGTTCCAGATGGTCATCAGGAGTCACTGTTGGTGTTTCGTCAGAACTACTATTCAAAGCGATTGGTACCGCGATAGCTACTGATACTAAAATGGCCAAAACTGCAATGACAATAGCGATGGAAAGATACTTCTTTCGTTTAGAAGTACTACCCCACTGCATTGATGATGATTCAGAACTTTCTGAGAATTCCATTTTGCTAAAATGCTGTCTTTTTGTCTGTTTTCGATTCCCACAAAAACGAGTATAAAGTGCGCGTTGAACCTTTCCCTGTATAACTAGCTGAGTACTGTCTCTTCAGCTCGCTTGACGAGTTGTGAGAAACATAAGTGTAATACTTCCGTTTTATCTAACGAAGGTGTAATAAATATCAATTTATCACCCTTATCCATGGTTTAGAACGGCAACGCCTTTAAAGTATACATCTAACCATAGACCCTCCCCTAATTCGTGCTACAGGGCTATTGAACTCGCCCCCTCAACAATAATACTTTGCGAGTTCGTTTTTACGATGATGGGCTGTAATTGCAGACTTCAATGTAACAGTCTCTGTAAATTTGTGTGTGACTCTTATCTTGTCCATATTGTTTGTGTGTGTGTGATCTTTTGGTCTGTTTTTGTCCATCCGTGGTGGATGTGTGTTGGTTTGTGCATCTTGCAAAATGTTTCATTGGAAGAACACAGTGGTAGGAATTGAATACAACTATATAAAAACAAGCTACTGGCATCCACCTGTCCCTATACTCTTTAGTCTATAAGTATTTAACGAGCTCAGTATGCTTTAAACAAGTTAACACCAACATTCAAGGTATGGTTGTGATGATTTAACTATTAGAAGGGTTACTGCCAAAATGTCAGCCATTTTGAACTTTGTTGTACTGAGGACAATTTAGGGAGCCTTCAGTAATTACAAGGGGGCGGGGCGGGAGGAAATCAATCCCTGTTTGTGGCATAAAATGTATCCCTCCCTCAATTTCCTTGCTCTAAAATATGACCCTCTCCCTGTTCAAATATGTCCATGACAAACATTTTTAACAACGCATCCCTGTGGCATGTGTGTTAGAGCTCAAATTAGTAGTCAGGCGGACCTGGATTTGAATCCCACTAGAAACAGGGAATTTTTCTGTAGGAAGATCCCACCACATTGATAGTTTTTAAAGACATTTGTTGTTTCCCACTATTACCGCCACTGTGAGTTTACGTTCGTATTCCGAATTAATAATAGTAATTTGGATTGAATTGGCCGAGCTGAAGGCCAGAACTCCCAATGGGCACACAACTGACAACCTCAGGATAGAAGTTAACATCCCCAGTCACATTATCCCCAGGATATTTGTATGCTGTGAGACTTGCTCCTCTCCTCACACCACAACTAACAGTTAATTAATTGATTTCACTGATATGTTATGATATGATTTTACAATGGTGGCAGTGGTGGGACATAGTAGAGGTAGGATGTGGCAGCGGTGGGATAATGGCAAAGTTAGATAAAAAACGAGTCCATGTAAAATGTGACCCTCCCCTAATTTCCATTTTCTAAAACATTTCCCTCTATCCCCTGAGGACTTATTTGTAAAAATTACCCTCCCCATTCCCCGGCCCACCCCCTTGTAATTAGTGAAGGTACCCTCCCTTATCTTAACGTTACAGACCACCCAAAATCTAAACAAAAATAAATGTTGTTTTTCCAATTTTTAGTTGGAAGAAAGGCCAGTACCAATGGAAGCTTGATAGAAATCTGGATGCCCGTAGTGTTTTCTGATCATAGGAAAAGTGAATAAAATGGAATTTCCAAAGAAAAAGGACGTGGATATTTTTGGAAACTAGTTTTCTGTTCGTTTGTAGTTTACATAAAACTGTGAAGGATTTGGTGATGGCCGACTACAAGGGCCGAATACAGAATTAAATAACATAACGTTACTATCAATAAAACAGAAACACAGTTGAAATAGTTTGTGAATATTCATAATTTTTAAGTCTCAACATTAAATCCATACATATTAGCTCCAAATCCTTTGAAGGTCAATGTCGGGTTAGGCGTAAAATTAGGTGTGAACAACGACAAACTGTCTGGTATAAGTTATTGTTAATAAAGAGGTTCGATCAAAAGAATTACTCCATCTAAACCCAACGGCTGCAATGATAACAAAAAGACCATCGAATTCAAACATTTGGGTTAACAATTATATGGGTAGGGTTTTTTTTGGAATTTTTGCATAAGTATATAATTGTAAACTGTCTGCGACATCCAGCCTACATTCTGACAGCCACAACAGTCAACACCCAAAATATTAGCTTACATTTGTGGCATCGAACAATTAATAAAACAGAGTGAGCAACTGAGATTAGAACTCTTCACATAATGACAAAATAATCAAGGGCGAAGCAATTAAATGATTGATAATGGACTGGAAAAAAACCACATTCCGATCATGCAGTCAATTGATAACGCATAAAGTTGTTTGTTTTGAGAAAAGTCGGTCACACTGTCAACTCGTCTGCGTAGAGATAATATCGTGTTTATTTATGCTGTTGTAGTATAATCAGTTCACGGAAACAAATTTAAAAGTACGGTCATCCGCACTTGATGGACAAGATTTATCTTTGGATAAAATGCTTCTAAAAAATCAATGAAATATAACGATTTTAGTAAAGGGATCGTGTACTTCGCTCCGCAGTAAGATGTGACTAAAGCGACGTATTTTGTTTATATGGCGTTACTATAAGAAGTATGACGTCATTGCATATATGGGTATTTTGAATATTTATCACCAACACAACCTACAGTTAGCGATCTTTGTCCATGACGTTTTACACAATAGGCATCCAAAGATATTTCACAATTAATTTACTCAAATCAGTCATTTCTACTCAACAAGGCAAAGTACGAGGATTATTTACGTATTCCAAGAGCCAAACACAGGTCGGGTCAATTTACTATAAAGTATATGCAGGTGCGAAAATATGGAATAGAATACAATTAATATCAGGAACATCCACTGCAGGTCAGAGTTCAAACGGGAGTAAAAAAAAATCTACAGTCGGTTAATTTTGTACTTTAGATTGGAAGTATTTACTTATTTTGTTGTTGTTGTTGTTGTTGTTGTTGTTGTTGTTGTTGCTGTTGTTGTTGTTGTTGTGTGTGCATTGTATGTATCTGTAAGTTTTGAGGATTCCAGATTTATTATATCATATTGGATATGCCCAGATAATATTTATTGTCAATTGTCAAATGTATTTATAAAGCTGTTGGACTTGATTAGTTGTAAGACAACTATTTCCATCCCCCCTTCCCATTAGCTATTGATATACGTATTTATCTGGTAAATATAAATGTAAATGTAATTTGTAATTACTATATATTGTTGGGAATAAATTAAATTATTATTATATTATTATTGTGATGTCACAAAACATCTGAAGTTTCTGTAGGAGTCCTGACGTCATTGGACACATGGTTTTACTTAGAAATTGTCTGATGTTTAAACTTGATAATTATATTACAAATTCAATATTTCATCTACTTGTACGCAGATTTATGTATTGTCAATTCTGACGACACACTTCCTCCTAGCAAAATTCCTTTCTAAAAATGAAATAGACCGTCAGTAGCTACTAATATGTTTTATCACAGTTTGTTTGTGCCTATAAACCAAACACCTTGAAGGCGGGGGTCATTTATATCCGGGCGATCACGAACAAACTATAGGGTTGGGTTTGATGC